>NC_137042.1:14540196-14587696 GCF_032717465.1 Coenobita brevimanus
GACGCAATAGCGTTGTGATTACAAAACAGGCATTGGATATGAGCCATTGGCAACGCTTCCATTCACCTTGTGAATGGTTAATCAGGGCTACTACTTGCTACGCATACCAAGAGTTGCATCTAAACTCTTCGTTCCTATTTCTCAGAATGCATGGTGCTTACAGGCTTTGGGAACTTTTTGGTGTGTGTACGCAAATACTAACTGTCTTTGGATACACATATTCATAGGTATGTACAGTACATGATTACGTGCGTAAATACATATGTAGGCTACATATGTATTTATGTGCAGTACGTAATTAATTCTTGTTCGTATTTTTAGTTAGTTGTTTTCCGAGGAGGGGCATTAACTCTCCGCCAACCCACTTGTTGTCACGTAGGGAACACGTGTTGGATAGTTATAAGGTTACCACCCAGCGTTATAAATGATTTCCTGGTTTATAGGATTTGGCTTGCCATTCTATGTAGAGCTACCCTAAAACTGAGTACCACTACTGTAAGTGGGTGGATGATGGGTGGGTGGACGAGGTGGAGGGGGGGGAGAGGGAGGGGGAGGCCAAGAATCAGATGGAGGGATGGAGTGGAGAGGTATATGAGAGATGGGGGCGTGAGCTGGGAGGAGGGCAGTGAAATGGCAGGGGACAGGGCGACTTGGAGACAATTTGTTTGTGGTCACCCCTTACGGGATTAAGGCGTCTGCCGATAGATAGACTGACAGACATACTTTCTTTGTGGAGAGAGGTAGTGAGAGGAGAGAGAAGAGGAAAAAGGGGGAGGAGGGAGTTTGAGGTTGTGCATTTATCAGTTTGAATTCAGACGCGTGATAGGTCGGTGGCTGCTCATTGGTCGAGCAGATTCCCCCCCCCCCGAAATTCCTTGCTCGCCACGGAAGAGCCAAACACAGCATTGGCAACTAGCCCTTTTGAGGGTGGTCATGGGCCTTCCTGCGACGTCGTGCCATGCTTTCGTCCGGCAGCGGTTAGTGAATCCACCCCAGATGTGTCTTGGGGAAGTGATAAGCTGACGGCCGGGATGCTGTCCACGAGAGCCTTCACTGTGACTATGGTAGGACAAACCTAAACTTGCGGCAAGGGTGCGGAACGACCCTCTGTATAGTAGTGCTGTTTCCCAAATCCGTGATGTGAAACGGCTGTTATATATGTAAAAGGCATCACAAATACGATAAACACATATGAATACAATGTTAACGTGTGTATTATAATATATGAAAGAACAGTAAAATTATTATGCATGAAATATTTATACGGCATTACAGAAACGTGGCATAAATATTTTACAGTGTTGCTAAAAAAGAAAAGTAGTCACTTTTATTGGCTTTTACCGTATTTCTGCGGTGGATAATAATGTCACAATTGTGATTATAAGATAATGTGCAGGAATATAAGTAAAAATATGCCAATTTCTTAGTAAAAGAAAAAATAATACATTAAACCCTCGTGAGCGGCAACACTCACAGAGACCCAGACTAACCCGAAAGCCTCCTCGTGTCACTTTACTTTGTGTCCTTACCTCCTGGGTGGTGCGAAACTTTAAGTCAAATTTACAATATGTACAATATAATGTTAAAGAAAATAATCAAAATGTATCCTAAAACACCATAGACGAGAGAGAGAGAGAGAGAGAGAGAGAGAGAGAGAGAGAGAGAGAGAGAGAGAGAGAGAGAAGGGGGGCGAAGAAGGCAGGCCAAAGGAGGTGTTGAGGGATGGAGGAAGGGAGGGAAGGAAGGAGGGAGAGAGTGACTGAATGAAAAATCATGGCGCCGCACCAGCGGGGTCATCTGGCGACATATGCAAAACAATATTATTAAAAATAATTAGATATAATAAAAAAATAAAGAAATGAAAGTCACTCACAAAAGAAACAAAATTCCCCAGGGTGACGCACATCTCCCCCAAGAGAGAGAGAGAGAGGGGAAAATGTGGCTGTACAGAGCTTCGTGCCCCACCCTAGCCGCAAGTTTAGATTTGTCCTACTATAGTGCTGTCGTGGGTGCAGAGGCCATGTTAATCACTGACTGAAATATTGTATTAGGGAGGCATGACTCTGTTTGGCGACCATTGAAGTGTATTTTATTGGCTGGAATTTAATTAAAAATTTTTTAACGATTGCTTTTATATAAAATGGTTTTACATAGTAAATGTGTGTGGATGTAATTTTCTCGTACTGTGTAAAATTGATTGTGTGTGTGTGTGTGTGTGTGTGTGTGTGTGTGTGTGTGTGTGTGTGTGTGTGTGTGTGTGTGTGTGTGATCCTTGTGTAATGAGACAGACCGGAATACCAGTTGTTCCCTCGTTTATCCATCATTAGGCCTTAGTTGGAATATTCCCATATCCACTACAATTGATATCCTAGGTGACACACACCACAAAGCCAGTCAGGAGACAGGACGTGTGTGCTGGGCATTCCCCAGGTCCTGTCCTCCCCACTTACTCTTTTTTAATCAGCCCATACACCACTGACCGGGCTAATGTATGGCCCGGCCTGCAATATATGTGCAGGGAATCTTTTAACGAACGAACGAACGATATCCTAGGTGTTACTCTAAACCCCAACCTAAGCTGGACAGCTTATGTTAAATCCCTTGCTAAAGATGCTTCCAAAAAATTGGGACTTATGTACAGAGTTCGTGAGTTCTTCATTGACGAGCAGATGGCCACAATATACAAAAGTCATGTGCGTTCTCAGATCGAATACTGTTCACCACTGTGGAGTGGATGTGGAGCGGTTGCATTGAGGCAGTTGGACAAAATTCAAAATAAAGCCATTAGATTATTCAATAATCCTGCCATTACGCAGGACCTTCCTCCATTATCAGTACGTAGAGATGTTGCTTCTTTAGCATTATCTTACCAATATTTTTACCGTAAGTGCTCTGACGAACTGGCTTCAATTGTGCCTCCCCTTCACATTTTCTCCCGAAATACTCGGGCAGCTGGGAGTGCCCATGAACTCACACTCTCTTCCCCGCAATGCAGAACCTCTGCTTATCAAAATTCATTTATCCCCAGAACTACTACTCTCTGGAATTCACTTCCTGGGAGTTGTTTCCCACAAATATTTAATCCACCTCAAATTTAAATCCAGTTGTTATAAATATTTCATGAATGGAGGATGCCTTTAGGCACATGGAATTATTTTTTTCCTTTGTTTTTCCTTCCTCCATTCATTATAAAAAAAAAAAAAAAATGGTACAATAATATGGGTTTGGGAATCTGTACTGCTGGTTACCAAGGACAGGGTCACTGGACAAAGGTGGAATGAGCCATGCATATCACTGATAAAACTCAAACCATAGCCATGATCTTCCTCCAGAACCACAGCCCAGTATTTCAGGGACATTAGGCAGCATCCAGAATGAATTCGATGTTAGAAGTGTTCACAGTTCAAAAGGAAGGGAGATCTCGTCCCCTCTTATCCATTGCTGAGGATCTACTCGTATTTCACTTTGCCCAGCCCCCAGTTCCTTTGATGGGCCATCTTGCCAGGACATGATGTCTGGGCCAATGCCTGCTTACGGAACACGACATTGACAATCAATTGGGCACTAACACAGGAGGCCTTTAAGCATCTTAGCATACACATCCCTCACCACAAACAGATTTGTTTGTATTCTTAACAACTGTAAAGACAACACTGTATCTTGGGTGAATCGAATTACTGAATCGCCACAGGAATTACCGTATTGTCACATTCAACTGCAATATGTGATATTTCTTATAACTATATAGCTTCATGCAAACCTAATTATCTGAAATTCAGTCCAAAAATTGTATATAATTTTACTGCTAATAAGAAATCTGGTTTAACAAGAAAACATGTTACTGTTAGTAAAAGTGCTTCGCCTGCCATTCACCAGCTTGTCTTTCCAGACTTTAATTTTGTGTAAATAGTGAATTAACAAAAATAATTACATTAATTGGCATATTTTAACCTATAATTCTATATTTCCGTAATTTTCCATACATATCAGGTACTGTATAACCTTTGAGAATGGAGGAGGGGGGGTTGGGGGCTATTTTTTAAGTAGTAATGTTACCATCGGATGATTCCTTGGTATCTGTATGGAATTCTGGAGACAGATGAGAACCACTACTAACTCCACTAAACTAAGTCCCCATTGCAACTACTGCTAAAGCGGAATCATCAACCGAAGCACCGTTTAGGTGGAGGACTGAAGCCGGAGAGGGAGCTACCTTGCCTGCAATGTTACAGAGACGGGACCAGGCCGCCTGAATGAGTAAGGAATCGTTAACAGAAGAATCATAAAAGTTCCTACTCTCTCTTTTAACTACCTCAGCACTTCAATGAAAAATGGTAATTGCCAAACGGAAAAGAATAAGATGGAAGAGATGGTCATCGGTACGTTGCGGACTAAAATAGCTCTTCCATAGCATGCAAAAATGCAAGGCCCTAGAACATTCAACAGTCCACCAAGGAACATATTTAGAAGGAAATGGGCACATAGATTGTGGGATAATTACATGGACCACCCACAGCACAGTATCATTTAAAGAATTTAGCATATTCTGGATACCACTAGCTAGAAAAGATGATAAATATGTAGTAATAGAGGAGAAAGTGGGCCAGTCACTTAATTAAAGCACCATTATGGAGGAAGTGGGGCAGAAGAGTAAAGCCGTATTACAGGAAACCTGTGGACGTTCAGAGTTACTGCTGCACAAGTGTCGTGGACAGCCATGCGTGGAGTGCCTCCAGATCCAATCGTTGACGTCCAAGCTCACTGTCGCTGTCCAAAACTCGATAGTCTCCTTCTCTTTACGTACAGTAGTTTGTCCCTCGTTGAGTCATCTGCTATCTTGAACTCCTTCTCTGTCTTCTTGTAGAGGCTTCTTCCTCTTCTTACAGGGTAAGGACTGCAGTACTCATTGCAAAAGTCATTAGCTGTCTCACGTTGTTTGTTGTTGTTGATAAAGACATTGTCTTCTAGGAAGTTGGGACAAGTCACCTTGGCTGTGGCCAGTCAAGTGAGGTGAACTTTATAAGGTTCAGTTTGATTGCCTTACACCATCTGATAAGGAACGTCCACTCTCTAATGCACTCTACATAGTGTCCCCATGAGATGGCAACTTAGGAAGCAAGGCATAAGAATATTGGAAAATGATCACTGCAATGACAGTCCTTTTAAGATAGACCAGTGGTAATCTAAGGCAAGTGCAGGAGAACAAAATGAGAGGTCAAGCAAGAAGAATGGGTCCGGGCATCAAAGTGGGTATTCTTGCTTGTGTGAATAATAAATAGATCATGGGCAGAAATAAATGCTTTGAGTTAATGGCCACGGGGATTGAAGTGTGTCACCCTAAAGGGTATGCCTGCAATCAAAATCTCCAAGTAGGTGGGGGTGCCCATCATTCACCCACTTGGTGTAGTGGTACCCTGTTTTTAGGGTAGCTCTACATCGACTGGCAAGCCAAATTATTTCCTGTAAACCAGGAAATCATTTACATCGCTGGGTGGTAACCTTATAACCAACCAACACGTGTTCCCTACGTGACAGCAAATGGGTTGGCGGTGGGTTAGTGCCCATCCCCGGAAAACAACTAACTAAAAATACGAACAAGAAGCCATGGACCAGAACTGATCAAAAGATGACGACTAAGGACCGTACAAAGAACATGATATGGATGGAGACCTGGAATGTAAGGGGTGCAAATGATGAAGTGAAAGAGAGAGAGATTGTCCAGGTGCTTGAGGGTGCGAAAGTGGATGTATGTGGATTAACTGAAAGTAAATGGAGGGGTGAGAGTGTGAGAATGAGAGTATGGATGGGGGATATGTGAAGGAGTAGGTGAGAATGAGAGGGCAAAAGAAGGAGTGTGTACTGTTGTGAGTAACAGCTGGAAGGAGAATATAAGAGAATATGGATCAGTTGGTTCAAGGCTTGTGTGGGTAAGACTGAAAGTTGGAATACAAATGTGGGCGATTGTTTGCGTGTATGCACCAACTCAAGATCGTGCAAGCAGAGTGAGAGAAGAGTTCTGGACAAATGTGGAAGTGTGCATGGAAAAATTTGAAAGGAATGAGTGTTTTTGATTGATGATATGAATGATAAAGTAGGGAATGTGAAGGTGGATGGAGTAGTTAGTAAGTGGGGTGTTCCTGCCGAGATAGATGAGAATGGTAGTGCTTTAGTGGACGTTTGTGCTGGGAGGGGGTTGGTGATAGCCAATACCCTCTTCCGGCACAAAAGGATCCAGAGGTATACGTGGCGAGTGATGAGAAGGGTGGATGGTGAACTGAATGAAAGGAAGGCAATGATTGATTATGTGTGTGTGGATGAAAGGATACGAAGATGTGTAATGGATGCAAGAGCATACAGAGGTTGGGGGAGTGGACTGTGTGACCACCACTTGGTGGTTGTCAGAATCAAGGTCCAAGTAAACTGGAGAAATAGAAGAATGGAAGGACTGAAGGAAGGAGTAGATGTAAGGAGAGTGGAAAGGTTACAAGAGAATGAGAAAAAGTCAGAATATAAGAGAGAAGTGGAGGAACGATTGGGTAAATATGAATTGGAGCAGATGGGGGAAGTGGAAGGTGTATGCAAGATATTCACAGGGGAAATATGTGCAGCATGTGAGGTGGTGTGCAGGGGTGAAGAGAAGACGAAAGGGGGTGCAAGGAACAGCATGGTGGAATGAAGAGGTGAGACAGGCTGTGGCACAAAAGAATAAAGCATATAATGAATGGATGAGAAATAGGGGCGTGTAAGAAGTTGAGAGATGGAAGAGAGAGTTATATGTACAAAGGAAGAGAGAGGTGAAAAGATTAGTAAGTGAGAGTAAGAAGAGAATGGATGAGGAATTCGGAAGGAATTTGAGTGTAAAGTAGATGGAATGTAAGAAAATGTTCTGGAAAGAGGTAAAGAGAATCAGACAGGGTGGCAGTGAAGTCAGTAAGGGAGTTAAAGATAAAAATGGTAGGTTACTAATGGAAAAGGGAGAGAAAGTGAGCAGATGGAGAGAACACTTTAAGGAATTGTTGAACATAGAGAATGAAAGTAATGCGAGTATATGTGGCTGAGGAATGGCTAGGAGAAGAAGGGAGGTGAGAAGACAGGAAGGAATCAGTAGGATGGAAGTTGTGGAAACACTGAAGAAAGTCAAAATGGGGAAAGCTCCAGGATTTGATGGAGTGTGTGATGAAATGCTGAAGTATGGGGGACAGATAGTAGTGGAGTGGATGTTGAAGAAGCAGATGGGCCTGGGAGGAAGGTAAAGTCCCGGATGATTGGAAGTCAGGTATTATTATTCCCTTGTACAAAGGGAGAGGGGAAAATGAAGTGTGTGGTAATCATAGAGGAATTTGTCTTCTTAGTATAATAGGAGAAGTATACAGTAGGATACTTATTGACAGAGTTAGGGAAATAACAGAGGAATTAGTTGGAGAAGAAGAGGGAGGCTTAGGAAGGGAAGAGGTTGTGTAGATTAGATATTCATTCTTAGATCTTTAGTGGAATAGTTTCTAGAGAAGGGAAAGAAGTTGTATGCGGCCTTCATGGATTTGGAGAAAGCATATGACAGGGTGGATAGACAAGGCTTGTGGAAAGTATTAAGAATATATGGAGTAGATGGGAAGTTGTTGAATGCTGTGAAGAGTATGTATGAGGGTGCTAAGGCTGCAGTGCGTGTGGACAGTGAACTGAGTGAATTTTTCTATTTGAAGGTTGGGTTGAAACAGGGATGTGTCATGTCTCCATGGCTGTTCAGTCTGTATATGGATGGGGTTATAAAAGAGATAACAAGGTAGGGCAGTGGATGTTGGCCCTAATGAGAGAGGGCAGTGTTTGGAAACTCCCTGTACTGTTGTTTGCAGATGATACTGTGTTGTTAAGTGAAGACGAAGGGGAGCTGCAAGGCTTGGTGGATGAGTTTGGGAAAGTGTGTAAGAAACGGAATTTAAAGGTGGTTGTAGGGAAGAGTAAAGCTGTGGTCTTTGAGAGAGGTGAAGTCAGTAAATGTACAGTGAGGTTGGATGATGAGGAAATGGAAAATGTGAGTACGTTTAAGTACTTGGGTAGTGTGATGAGTAAGGATGGTAGTTTGGAGGGTGAAGTGCTTGAAAGGGTACAACAAGGAAGAAATGTTGCTGGTTCCTTGAAAGCAGTGATAAGAAACAGGGAAGTGAGCATGGAAGTGAAAAAGTTACTGCATGACAGTACTGTGATACCAACACTGAGGTATGGAAGTGAAGCTTGGACGCCGTCAAGAGTGAGAGCACTGGAAATGAGTTATTTGAGAGGAGCCTGTTGAGTCACATGGAGAGACAGGCTGACAAATGAGGATGTGAAGGAGCGTTGTGGTGTGGACGTGAATGTGATAGGAAGCATTAGGAGAAACACACTGAGGTGGTTTGGCCATGTGGGGAGGATGGAGAGCGAGAGACTGACGAGGAGTGTATGGGAGTGAGGTGGAGGGGGAGAGCGGGAGGGGAAGGCCAAGGATGAGATGGAGGGATGGAGTGGAGAGGTATATGAGAGAGGGGTGTGTGAACTGGGAGTGGGGCAGCGAAATGGCGGGGGACAGGGTGACTTGGAGGCGATTTGTTTGTGGCCCCCCCGGATAAGGGAGTAAGGCGTCCGGCAATAAAGAGATAGATAGAAAACATGGGGAGTGTGGAGACGAGACAACGAATCGGCCAAAACACAAGTAAACAGATGTAAAAGAATAAAAATAGAAATAGTCGTTATCCAACAACCAAGGAACACTCGAGTCAGAGTACATGGGACTGAGGTAGAGAGCGGTACAGGACCATATGGGACAGGATCAGTCTATCTATTGCCAGACGCCTAAATCCCGTAAGGGGTGGCCACAAACAAATCGCCTTCATGTCGCCCTGTCCCCCGCGATTTCACTGCCCTCCCCGCAGCTCACATCCCCTCTCATATACCTGTCTACTCCATCCCTCCATCTCATCATCGGCCTCCCACTTCCTCTCCCACCTTCCACCTCATTCACATACACTCTCCTTAGTCTCTCACTCCCCATCCTCTCGACATTGCCAAACCACCTCAATGTATTTCTCCCAGGGCATTCTATCACATCCACCTCCACACCACAACGCTCCTGCACTTCCTCATTTGTCAGTCTGTCTCTCCATGTGACTCCACATGCTCCTCTCAAATAACTCATTTCCACTGCTTTCACTCTTGACTTGCACGCTTAGAATTGCTTAAAAGGGGATGAGGGGAACTAATAAAATAATCGGAGATAGGAACGAGTCTCCTGTAAACAAAGCACCGCAACTTGGTGGACGGACAGCAGATTACATAAATCACTGTTAGGCAGCAAAGTTAATTGTAAAATAGACATAAAAAACAATAACAGACAAGGGTTAAAAAAGAAAATGGCAGGAAGGGAAGACTGGTGTCTCATGATAATAGTCTGGATGGAAAGAAACAACCTATGACCGAGAATGAGAGGAGGGGTCAGAAGAGCGGGCCATCCCCCAAAGAGGTGTAGCTGATATCGCGACTTGGGCACAAACTCTCCAGTAGATTTAGAGGTAGATCAAGACAGGCACATCAAGAGACTTGGTAGAAGGTAAAGAAGAAAGAGAGAGAGAGGAGGGGGTCCAGAAGGAACATAAGTACAGGTAGAATGGGGAATACAAATTGGTGCAAATGGCATGAGAGGCAACATAACAAGGGGATGAAGGGAGAGAAGAACTAGGAAGAGGAGCAGGAACAGGGTGCAGCTCAGCAGGCGAAGGAGAGGACTGGGAGCGTTCAGAAACAACACAGCAATGACGGAGGAGCCAGGTGAATGTGATTCTAAAAGATGGTTTATATATTCCCTGATCAAGACTAGCTTCACCGTCACCAGGAGTCTAGGCCCTCAACAGTGAAGGCCGCTGAGCAGATGGAAGTTGTAATAGAAGAACCAGAGTGGCTGACGCTACACTGGGCTACTGGAATGGAGACAGGATCTTAGTCCAGCACATGCTTGGAAGGTCGTGTCTGGGAGGTAAAGAGAGAAGAAGGGTCTTTAGAGGACTATTCTGTTGGACTGGAACCAACCTCTCCAAGAAGGTTTTTGAAGGGACGAAACAAAGAGGATACATGAACTGGAGAATCGAGTGGGGGATGGAGGTGGTGAAGGCCCAAAGGAGGGGTGCATAAAATTAGGGATTCAGGAGAGAAAAGGAGTTGGAAAAGGGGAGGAAAGATGTAACAGGAAGAAGGGAGACTGGGGGAGAGGCAGAAGTATCCAAAGGGACCACAAGAGGATCAGATGAACAGTAGTAGTAAGGTACCTTGTGGAAGACACCGGGAGGGAAGATGTAGTAGCTGACGGTTAAGCAGAATGGAGTGTGGAACATAAACAGTTGGAATAAGAATCAGATCTAGTGAAGCCACGTTGGCGAGCTTTACGAGCCTCAAGTAAAGAAAGACCCAATTCAGCTCGCAAAGCAATCTCAGACCAAAACCGTAGACACCGTCTATTGTATACAAAGCTGAATGTGGATTGCTGCCTTTTGGATAGTACTGTGTGGCGGCAGAGCAAGTATCCCTGTTGTGACCAACTTGAGCACGTAGTGGACAAGGAAGATGAGATCTACAGAACTTTGCAGGGTGACCAAAACGCCAACATGATAAGCACTGGCATGGGGTAGGCAGATGCTCCATCACAGCACGGATGACACCACCGGAAGAAAAATCTAGGAGTTCTCAACAGTCAAAGATCACTGGCAATATTAACTGATCCCTGGCAGTGTAGTCACAGGAAGTGTGGCGCAGGATACAGAAATAATGATGTGACTTTGCACTTCTAAGATGGCCTTAATGTCAGTATCACAGTTACAAATGGATGGTCACCAAAACTGACACCAGGTGGAATCAAAATAGTACCACAGCTGGAGTTCATATCACATATCCATCTCAACAGACACAGGGACACCAAGAATTAAAAGGAAAAAGAACACCCTTCTCAACAGAAACAGAGACATCAAGAGTTAAAAAAAATGGCCATGTGAGATGAAAGTTTTATTCTGGACTGGAACTACATGGTAGCTTATCAGATCGGGACCAGAAAGAGACATCTGGCCCATCACGGAACAGTAAGTGAAGATGAAATTTCACATAAACCAACATTTGCAAGAGGAACAGAAGCAGGCACGTTGAAAAACTTGGCCCAGGCGCATGGACTGAAGAAGTCATGAAAAGCAACTGTATAGGAACGGAAACAGAAAGCTGAATATAATGAGACTAGAGTGTAGCAGAGATACGAAGGTGGTAGATACAGGGCAATGAAGCAGAAACTTGGGAGTGGTGGAGACAGAATAAGAAACAAGAGTAGCAATAGATGGAGATGAGGACACGCACTGGGAAGCAAGGGCTAGGTAAGAAGTTAGTGTGGCTGTCAAAGAAGACAGTACTTGGAACGAAGCAGGGGAATGATCACCAGCACTAGCACCAGTGGTGGAAGGGAGAGAGACTGGATGAAGCTGAGGAAGAGTCAAGAGACGCAGCAGAGTCTATGCCACGTGATCCAGGTACCAAAAGCATATTAATGTCCGCGTCACGAGTCGTCAACCGTGTCGTGTCATCGAGTGAGCCAGGGGATGGGGATATAGGTACAACCAACGTGAATGGGAAGAAAGAAGGAACTGCTGTGGGGTATGTCGAAAAGATTCCATTAATTATTCGTAGGGCAATGCTCTCAGCCACCGACACCAGTGAAGACTGACTCCTGTGTGTCCTTCTCCTACCCTTTACCATCAGAACAAATAGAGGCACAAACATATGCCAATCTGCTTGTTGGGAAGAGTGCATATAAAATGCAAACATCCCCTCGAAATTTAAATGATGGGTTTCCGGCCATATGCCAAGAGTTCTGTCCCAGGAAACTCCATTCCCCTCTGGAACCGACAGGCCGCTCCCTAAAGATGGTATCGCCTTCAGGGATGTGATATAGCAAGGCCTATCATACACCCTCCAGTCCAAACATCCTTGGGTGATCTATCCCGCCACAGACTCCACAAGTGGCCTCTAGCAAGGATGAAAGACAATATACTAAGCCCTTCTCTGGCAAGACAGCAAAAGGACCTTCACACATATATGTCCCTACTCAGCAATGACCTCTCTTCCCATGTCACATCGCCACCCTCCCTCACACACTCTTGCAGCTCTATCTCTTCATCTTGCTCTAGGTCTTCCTTCCTACTCCTCCCAACCAGTTCATTCTCACACTCACCAAAACATTTTGTCAGTTCTCTGCAGTTACTGAGTTCAGTTTTATGTCAGGTGACTGTATTCAGGATGTGTTAAAACAATATAATAGGTGATTATGATCACTTATCATATACAGAATATACAGATACTCTGTTTCTCCTTCGGTTGAGAAATGATCAAGAAACTAATGTGAATTCACTGAACTGAAACTCCAGTTTACTTTCCAACTGATTAAATTGAAATGAAATTGATCCCAAACCTGTTACACAAATTGAGAGCTAATCTCTGCCAACACTAAACATGCCTATGTGCAATACCTCTATCATTTCTTTCTTTAAGTGTGGTTCCGTTTACATTTATCCAACCAGTGACATACGTGTTTCTTTTTTCATGTGCAGATCCCATAATGCAAAACTCATCAAGGGTAATAATTGGACATTATCAGTCTTGCGAAGCAGAGTGGCATTATTTTTGTCAGCGCACAATGTACTATTATGCGAAGTCCAGTCTGTGTGTGTGTGTGTTCTTAACTACCTAATTGTATCTTTACAGGAATGAGTCAAGCTCGTACTGTCCCGTGTCTTGAACCATATTTATCGTACATATCCGTAAATTTATGAATAGTTTTGGCACACACTATTTCATTCGACAGAGCATTCCACTGATCAATTGCTCTATTTGAGAAACTAAATTTCTTTACGTCTTTATCGCCACTCTTTTCATGCAGTTTTTTGCAGTGTCCTCTTGCTGATGCATCCTCATAGGTTATGTAATCATTTGTCTATTCTCTCCTTCTCTGATATGCACTCATATAGCATAATCATGTCTCCTCTTTTCCTTCTCTCCTGTAGTGTAGGCAGATTCAGTTTTCTAGTCTTTCTTCGTTGCTTAGATCCCTTAACCTGCCGCGTGCCAGTGCCACTTTAAAACTGTCTGACCTAATTCCGCATCCAGTGCCAGTGCCGTTTTAAAATGGTTTATAATAAAAATCTTCACTGTGACTGCATTTTTCAAGATTTGCGGGTAAAAACTGGCAGGCATGTAAGGTAACTGTTCCTCTACCATCCCCCAGGTTGTCAAGGTCATACACTCACTCGCTCCCCCCCCCTCACACTTGCTCTGCCTCACTCTGCATGTGTGCCTCACCCATTGTTGTACATAGTGAAGGCATTTTGTAAATATTTTCATGTAAGTGTAAGTTGTAAATTTTTTCTTGTAAGTGTAAGGACTATATAGTGAAGTCAAGTTTTAAATACCTACTTGTAAGTGCCAGGACTGTATGTAATGAAGTCAGGTTGTACCTATCTTCAGTTAAGTGTAAGAAAATGGAATCACAGTGAAAAAGACATGCAAATTGTGATAGATGCTGAAGTAATAAGCAGTGCTGGGCAGGTGCACAAACACTTGAGCAAAGCGCAATTGTGCACCATTGCACTCTGGTGAATATCGTTTGTGCATTGTGCACCGCATGAGACCATGCACAATATTGCACTCGCGCACCTGTCCCGTGAACTGTGCCCTGCGCAATCTAAGAGATAGCTGGTCTTGGGAGCTTCCCGTATGTCTGGACAAGGGCTGGGGGAGGCTCAGCCGGGTCACGAGGGTTCTGGGGAAGACGGGAGGGACAGAGGGTAGTAGCATTTCTTAAAATGCTTCAACAGAGATAATGTATTTTAATATTTTTTAAATTATTATTATTAGTAAATAATAATAAATTAAAGATATTTATTAAGAGTAGCATATGCAGTTCCTTACAAAAATCATTAAAACATACTGCGGATATTTGATATAAATAATGTTTTAATGATTTTTGTAAGGAATCACACATGCTATTGTATATCTGTATTTGAATTATTAAATAAAACTTCTTGCTAAAATACAGATAAAAGTAAAACTGGCAACATCACATTTCCCTGTCCCTCCACTTTGCAGCCCGCTCACTCCTCTGAACTTCCATGAGTAAAAAAGTTACTGCATGACAGTATTGTGATACCAACTCTAATGTATGGAAGTGAAGCTTTGACCTTGTTGGAGGGACAGAAGTGAAGAGTGAGAGCTGTGGAAATAAATGAGTTATTTGAAAAGAGCCTGTGGAGTTACATGGAAAGACAGAATGACAAGTGAGGAAGTGAAGGATCGTTGTGGTGTGGATGTGGATGTGATAGGAAGCGTTAGGAGATACACACTGAGATGGTTTGGTCATATGGAAAGGATGGAGAATGAGAGACTAACGAGGAGAGTGTGAGTGAGGTGAAGGGGGGAAGAGGGAGGGGGAGGCCAAAGATGAGATGTAGGCATGGATTGGAGAAGTATATGAGAGAGAGGGGTGTGAGCTGGGAGCAGGGCAGTGAAAAGGCGGAGGATAGGGCAACATGGAGGCGATTTGTTGCTTGTTTGTGACCAGTGGCCACCCTTTACGGGATTAAGGCGTCTGGCAATAGATAGATAGAATAATAGTAAATAAAAGTAAGTATACTAATTTATTTAATTATCTCAATATTTTACAGTAATTCCCACAAGTATATACAAGTGGTTTGGTCTTGCATTTAGCGACAGTGCGCAAGCTAAATATTGGATTGCACACTTGTGCAATTACAAATAATAGAAAATAACAATCATAAATTAAAGTAAGTATGCTGTTTTATTTAAATATCTAAATATTTTACAGTAATTCCCACAAATATATGCAAATGGTTTTCGCTTGCGCTTTGCGACATTGCGCAAGCTAAATATTTGTCAGATCGCGCACTTGTGCTTGCGCAAGGTAGTGAACTGTGGATTGCGCATTGTGCTTGCGCAAGGTCCTTCTTCGTTTGCACTGCCCACCACTGGTAATAAGTAATCAGAAAAGTGTACTGAACATAGCTATACCTTCCCAGCATAAATACCTGAGTATACCTTACATAGAAAACGGCTTTCTCTCACGTACGTAGTGAGCATGAGAGAGCGGCCATACCTGTACATGAGTATGTAGGACTCAATAAAACTCATTTCCGAGCCTCAGTGAGCATTTTTATAGCGAAATTCGTTGTTTCCACATCAAAATCTATCATTTTAGCCAAAAAAAAAAAAAAAAAAAAGGTAGAAAAATGGCTGGCACTGGGGTGACCAATAGGGCTAAAAGTAGCTGGCAAGCAGTGGGTTAAGCTTGGTACCCATCTTGTAGCTGCCCTTTGAACTTTTTCAATCTTATCTATGTGTTTTTTGAGATGAGGACTCGACTACTGATGCATACTCCAGGGTTGGTCTGATGAATGATATTATTATCTTTCTTAGCATGTCTTCATTTATGTATGCGAATGTTATTCTCATGTTTGCAAGCAGTGTATACATGTTTCGTACCTTCTCACTGATGTGGTCAGCCTGAGATAGTCTGTTATTGATAATCACACCCACGGTAGGTCCTTCTCTCTTTCTGATGTGTGTAGAGATTTATTTCCTAACTTATAATCCCAATCAGGTCTTTTTCCACTTTTACCAATCTTGATTACAAGACACCTGTCCACACTGAATTTGATTTGCCATATATTGCTTCATTCATGAGGTTTATTTAATTGTTCTGTTAGTAATTCTCCTTTGTATTTTTGCATCATCAGCAAACATATTTAGGTAGCTTTCATTTCCAATTTTGCTATCTATATCATTTATATACTCTAAAAACATGCCTGGTGCCAGCACTGAGCCCTGTGAAACTCCGCTAGTCACTTCCCTCCATGATGAGTAATTTCCCCTTAGTACAGTTCTCATTCCTCACTTTTTTTTTTTTTAGAAAATCTTGCATCCAACAATACAGTTTGCCTCGGATTCCTCCTTGATGGTACAGTTTCCATAAAAGTCTTGGTGCGGTACTCTGTCAAATGTTTTAATGAAATCTAAATAGATACTGTCCACCCATCCATCTCTTTTCTGTAATGTTTCTGTTACTCTGTAATAGTAGCTCAGCAGATTTGTAACACAGGGTTTTCCTTTTCTGAAACCAAACTGTCTTTCTCTTATCATTTTGTGTTCTTCTAGATGATTTCTTATCAGCTTTTCTAATACCATGCATACAACACTGGGTAGTGATACCGGTCGGCAGTTGAGTGGATTTTGTCTATTCCCTTTCCTGAATAAGGGAACAATGTTTACTTTCTTCCAAATATCAGGTAGTTTACCTTGTCTCAAGGATTTCTTGAATATTAAAAATAATGGATTACTTAACTCCTTTGCACATTCATGTAGCACCCAACATGAAATTTCATCAGGACTATTTGCTTTTCCTTTGTCTAATTTACTTAACTCCTCCGGTATTTCTGTTTCTGATATTTGTATATTTAGTAATATGTGTGGGCATGCATGTTCCATTTCATCCCTCTCAAAATTATTTTCGTCTGTAAAAACTGATTGGAAATTCTTATTTCGTGCTTCACAAATATCCTTCTCTTGTGTATAGGTGATCCCCTCATCCGTAATGGATTGTATTTTATCTTTTACTTTGGTTTTGCTTCCGATGTAGCTGTATAATAGCTTCGGTTGATCACTACTTTTATTTATAACATCCTCCTCAAACTGTTTTTGGGCTTCCCTCCTTATTCTTGTATAATCGTTTCTTGCCTGTTTATCGTTGTTATATGCCCTTTCACTATTGTCTTCTGTATCTATTCCACAACAAATCTCTTTTTCTTTTGAATGTTTACATTCTGTATGGAACCATTTCTTAATTTTTCTGCTTCTTTGTGCTGTGGAATGTACTTCTGGACTCCCACTTCATAAAGTTCACAATTTTTTATATATAGCATTTAAATCTTTCCTCTAAGCTCCTTTTCCCAATCTGTTTCTAAGAAGTATTTCTTAGGTCATGATAGTTTCCCTTTTTATAATTTAGGCTCTTTTTGAAACTTTCATTGCTGTTAGCTATGTCATATGCAGTCCTGAAGTTGCAATTTAGTACTGCATGGTCGCTTTTTCCAAATGGAGGGTAATACGTTAAATTGTCACTATCGTTTTCTTGCCTAGTAAATATAAGATCTAGGACTGAGGGTACATCGAGTCCTCTTTTTCTGGTGCTTTCCCTTATACCTGTATGTTGCGTTAGGAAAAAGTCCTGCACGAGATCCAGGAGCTTTTGGTCCCAACAGCTTTCTTGGCTTATTATATCTAGAGTATTCCAATTTATATTTGTATTAAAATCTCCAGTTAGTATAATTCTTTCCGATTTCTCTTCCATTCTATGTAGTAATGCTCTTAAACTCTGAATTGTACTCTCTGCCAGATCCTCATATTCGCCTCTTTCCCATGTGCTTGATCTGGGTGGCATGTATAAATTTGCTACAGTTACTTTCCCATCAGATGTATTGATCTCTACTGCAATCAGTTCTACTTGTGAGGGTATATCTAGTTCTATTTCTTTGACTTTTAGATTTTTCTTTGTTAATATTATAATTCCTCCTCCTTTTCTTAAGTTCCTATCTCTTCTCCAATTGTATTCCTCTAAGTTTAAGATGTCATTTGATATCCTTGGTGTTAATTTTGTTTCAGTTAGGCATATTATATGTGGTTCATTTTCTCTAATATAATCATTCATCACTAATAATTTAGATACCATTCCATCCGCATTTGAGTACATCAACTTAATCATATTATTTACATACTTGTCATGACTTGGATCTACTACCTTCCTTCTTTTTATTCCCTCCTGTTTATGTACCACTTCCGAACCTGCAATCCGATTACTTTGTAAAAAAAAAAAAAATTATTCTTCTCTGATCTTCCCTCGTTCTGTGTTTTTGCTTCCTCCCTCTTCTCTTTTAGTAATTCCAGTTCTTCTTGAGTTAGGCATCTTTTTATCCATACATTTTTGAATTCCTCTTTTTCCATGAGTTTCTTTGCATTTTTTAGTATCTCCTCCACAGTGTTAACAGTCTGAAAGGCTACCTTTAGATGCCTTGACTTATTTCTCTCATATTTCCCTAACCTTTTGTGTTCCTCTGTCATTATTACAGATTTCCTCTGATACTTCCTTCAGTACCCGGTATGCTCATTACATTTGCCATCTCCTTTTTGTCTTTGGAGATCTTGTTTCTTTTTTCTTCCTCCTCTGTACCAGAGATTACTATAGATTTGTTGATGTCTGCTGAATCTCTGACCAATTTAGGATTGCTTTGGATTATTCTTTTCACTTCCTTTTTAATGCTTTTTTCTTCCATCCTAGCTTCTAAGTCTTTATTTTCACCTTTTCAGCATAAGTGGATTCCACATCATTTTTGTAGCTTTGCACTGCTTCATTCACCTGTGTTATCTTCTCCTCAGTATCACTGCGCTGGTCTGTCAGACTGCTTTGTCTCTGTATCATTTTTGAACTCTTCCATAATACTCTCGTGGTTGACTACTGTACTTGCCATTTCACTAATTTTCCTCCTAAGTGAATCCACCTCTACTGTCAGCTCTTCTATTGTTGTGTCTTTCTTGTTGACTTCCTTTCCTATTTTTTTCTATTTCTTCCTTCTGCAAGTGCAACTGTTTCTTAATTTCATCCATTTCATTCTGAAAAGCCATCTCTAATCTGTTTACTCGTTCTACCAGTTAACTGTAAGTCTCTATTTCAACCAGTTCTAGGTAGAAATCATCCTGCTTTTTACCTTTCTTTCTTTTTTTTTTTTTCCAAATTTGCTTTCCTAAAGTAGGTGGCCATCATGCAGTACTAAGAGCACAGATTCTACTTACAGTACATTCCCTGGTGCAGAGTCGCAGACAAACAGGTGATCAGGTGGTTTTGCGGATTCGTGCACTACTTTGTTTTCTTTACTATTTGAACAACAGTCTTACTTAAAACTTCTTTTTGATATTAGGACACCATTTAGTCCAACCTGGTGCAGAGCTTGACTCATATAAAGATACTAATTTAAGTGTAGTCACTGGCCAGGTTTGGCCAGGTATGGAGTGGTGGTGAAGTGCGTCCGCTCTGTTTGGCTCCTCGTTCTTACCTACCTAATTGTTCTTACCTAATTGTATCTTTACAGGAATGAGTCAAGCTCGTACTGTCCCGTGTTTTAAACCATATTTATCGTACATATCCTTAAATTTGTGAATTGTTTTGACACACACTATTTCATTCGGTAATGCATTCCAGTGATCAATTGCTCTGTTTGGGAAGCTGAATTTCCTTACGTCTTTATCACCTCTCTTCTTATGCAGTTTTTTGCAGTGTCCTCTTGCTGATGCTTCCCCATATGTTAAGTAATCATTTATGTCTATTTTCTCCTTCCCTGATATGCATTTACATAGCATTATCATGTCACCTCTTTTCCTTCTCTCCTGTAGTGTTAGTAGATTCAGTTTATTTAGTCTTTCTTCGTAGCTTAGATCCCTTAAGCTTGGTATCCATCTTGTAGCGGCCCTTTGAACTTTTTCAATCTTGTCTATGTGTTTTTTGAGATGAGGACTCCAGACTACTGATGCATACTCCAGGGTTGGCCTGATGAATGATGTTGTTATCCTTCTTAGCATGTCTTCATTTATGTATGTGAATGCTATTCTCATATTTGCAAGCAGTGTATACATGTTCCGTACCTTCTCACTGATGTGGTCAGCCGGAGATAGTCTGTTATTGATAATCACACCTAGGTCCTTCTCTCTTTCTGATGTGTGTAGGGTTTTATTTCCTAACGTATAATCCCAATCAGGTCTTTTTCCACTTTTACCAAACTTTATTACATGACACTTGTCCACATTGAATTCCATTTGCCATGTATTACTCCATTCATGAAGTTTATTTAATTCTTCTTGTAGCTCTTTACGAGTCTGTTATTAATTCTCCTTTGTATTTTTGCATCATCTGCAAACATATTTAGATTGCTTTCATTTCCAGCGTTACTGTCTATATCATTTATATACACTAAAAACATGATTGGTGCCAGCACTGAACCCTGTGGTACTCCATTAGTCACTTCTTTCCATGATGAGTAGTTTCCCCTTAGTACTGTTCTCATTTCCCTTTTTATGAGAAAATCTTGCATCCAACAAAACAGTTTGCCTCGAATTCCTCCTTGATGGTACAGTTTCCATAAAAGTCTTTGGTGTGGTACTGTGTCAAATGCTTTCTTGAAATCTAAATAGATACTGTCCACCCATCCTTCTCTTTCCTGCATTTTGTTTGTTACTCTGTCGTAGTAGCTCAACAGATTAGTAACACATGATTTTCCTTTTCTGAAACCAAACTGTCTTTCTGTTATCATATTGTGTGTTCTTCTAGATGATTTACCCAAGCTTTTCTTATAAGCTTTTCTAATACCTTGCTTACAACACTGGTCAGTGATACTGATCGGTAGTTGAGTGGATTTTGTCTATTCCCTTTCTTGAATAAGGGGACAATATTTGCTTTCTTCCAAATATCAGGTAGTTTACCTTGACTTAAGGATTCTTGAAAATTAAAAATAATGGTTTACTTAACTCCTTTGCACATTCTCGTAGTACCCAACATGAAATTTCATCAGGACCACTTGCTTTTCCTCGGTCTAATTTACTTAACTCCTCCTGTATTACTTTTTCTGATATTTGCATATCTGGTAGTATGTGTGGGCATGCATGTTCCACATAGTCCCTCTCAAAAATTTTTTCTTCTGTAAAAACTGATTGGAAATTCTTATTTAGTGCTTCACAAATATCTTTCTCTTGTGTATAGGTGATTCCCTCGTCCGTAATGGATTGTATTTTATCTTTTACTTTGGTTTTGCTTCTGCTGTAGCTGTAAAATAGCTTTGGTTGATCACTACTTTTATTTATGATCTCCTCCTCAAACTGTTTTTGGGCTTCCCTCCTTATTCTTGTATAATCGTGTCTTGCCTGTTTGTAATTATTATATGCCCTTTCACTATTGTGTCTTCTGTATCTATTCCACAACAAATCTCTTCTTTCTTTTGATTTTTTACATTCTGTATTGAACCATATCTGTATTTTCTTATCTGCTTCTTTGTGCTGTGGGATGTATTTCTGGACTCTTTATTTCATAAAATTCACAGAATTTTTTATATACAGCATTTAAATCGTGTCCTCTAAGCTCATTTTCCCAATCAACTTCTAAGAAATAATTCTTTAGGTCATGATAATTTCCCTTTTTATAGTTTAGACTCTTTTTGTAACTTTCATTGCTGTTAACTGTCATAAGCTATCCTGAAGTTGCAATTTAGTACTGCATGATCGCTTTTGCCGAATGGTGGGTAATATATTAAATTGTCAATATCATTGTCTTGCCTAGTAAATATGAGAAGGTACACAGAGTCCTCTTTTTCTGGTGGTTTCCCTCACATGTTGCGTTAGGAAAAACTCTTGCACGAGATCCAGGAGATTTTGGTCCCAACAGCTTTCTTGGCTAATTATATCTAGAAGTATTCCAATTTATAATTGTATTAAAATCTCCAGTTAGTATAATTCTTTCCGACTTCTTTTCCATTTTATGTAGTAATGCTCTTAAACTCTGAATTGTGCTCTCTGCCAAGTCCTCATATTCGTCTCTTTCCCATGTGTTTGATCTGGGTGGCATGTACATATTGGCTACAATTACTTTACCTTCAGATGTGTTGATCTCTACTGAAATCAGTTCTACTTGTGATGGTATATCTAGTTTTATTTCATTGACTTTTAGATTTTTCTTAGTTAATATTATAATTCCTCCTCCTTTTTTAAAATTTCTGTCTCTTCTCCATATATTATATTCCTCTAAGTTTAGTATGTCATTTGATAGCCTTGGTGTTAATTTTGTTTCAGTTAGGCATATTTTATGTGGTTCATTTTCTCTGACAATCATTCATCACTAATAATTTAGATACCATTCCATCCACATTTGAGTACATCAACTTAATCATCTTGTTTATATACTTGTCATGACATGGTTCTACTACCTTCCTCCTTTTTATTCCCTCCTGGTTATGCACCACTTTCGTACCTGCAATCCTATTACTTTGTAAAAAAAATGTGTTCTTCTCCTCCTCTGATCTTCCCTCATTTATTGTTTTTGCTTCCTCCCTCTTCTCTTTCAGTAACTCCAGTTCCTCTTGTGTTAGGCATCTTTTTATCCATACATTTTTGAACTCCTCTTTTTCCATAAGGTTCTTTGCATTTTTTAGTATCTCCTCCACAGTGTTTACACTCTGGAAAGTCACCTTTAGAGGTCTTGACTTGCTTTTCTCGTATTTCCCTAACCTTTTGTGTTCCTCTATGTCTTTACTACAGATTTCCTCTGTTACTTCTTTCAGTAAGCTAATTACATTTGCCATCTCCTTTTTGTCTCTTGTGATCTTGTTTTTTACTTCTTCCTCTTCTATACCAGTGATTACTATAGATTTGTTGATATCTACTGAATCTCTGACTAACTTTGGGTTGTTTTGGATTATTCTTTTTACTTCCTGTTTAATGCTTTTTTCTTCCACCCTTGTTTCTAAGTCTTTCTTTACTTTCACCATTTCAGCATACGTGGTTTCCACATCATTTTTGTAGCTTTGCACAACTTCATTCATCTGTGTTATCTTCTCCTCAATATCACTGCTCTGGTCTATCAGACTGCTTACTTGCCTAATTGTCTCTGTATCATTTTTCAACTCTTCCATAATACTCTCGTGATTGACTACTGTACTTGCCATTTCACTCATTTTCCTCCTAAGTGTACTCAATTCCACTGTTAATTCACTGATGGTTGTGTCTTTCTTATTGACCTCCCTTCCTAGTTTTTCTATTTCTTCCTTTTGCAAGTGCATCTGCTTCTTTATTTCATCAATTTCATTTTTGAAAGCCATCTCTAGTTTGTGTACACGTTCAACCAGTCTATTGTGAGTCTCCATTTCAACCAATTCTTGGTAGAAATCATCATCTTGCTTTCTACCTTTATCCCTTTTCTTTTCCAGATTTGCTTTACTAAAGTATGTGTCCATTTTGCAATACTAAAAGCATGGAGTACTTACATTCCCTGGAGTCTTTGTAGTCTAAACAAACATCAGCTGACTGAACGCATTCTTTCGCCACTCGGTTCTCTTTTCTGTTTAAAGAAGTCTTGTTTAAACTTTTTATTTTTTTTTTTTAATAATAAAAACCATTTAGTCTAACCTGGTACAGAGCTTGACTCATGTAAAGATACTAATTTAGGTAAGGCCACTGTCCGTGCTGGCTCGGTGGAGCGCTGTCGGCGAACGTTTTCACAGCTTGGTGTGTGTGTGTGCATGCGTTAACTCTAGGTTATTTTATGGATTTGAATGAAGCTTCCCGTTTGAGTTTGTCAGCTTATATGATTATTCAGAAAGTGACTAAGAATAGTAATCTTTATCATTTTCGTTCTGATAGTTCGGGGACAGCAATTTACTTGCAACCTATTGGCGATGTTCAAGCACTGGGTAAAAGATTCTAGTTGCTAAATTCATAATATTGTTCCCAGATTTATCACATGATTTTCAGTCACTCGTACTTCATTCTGTGGTCTGATTACGAGCGAGCGAGCACAGTAAGCGAAGCAGTGTTTACCCTATGTTCAACTCAGATATGAGCTGCCCGACACAACATGGCCAGACCATGATAATTTTCAGAGGCTAATAACTTTTCTACTGTGTGAGATAGAGAAGAGATTCAGCGGGTAGTAGATACATTCAGTAAATTTTATTTTTAGCTATTTACTCATGAGACAAAAGAAAAAGTAATACCATCTTTCAAGGGAATGTATTGAGGGCTTCAAATGACATGCTTCACTAGGAAATCGAATTAACCCGCCCCATCCCGACCGATTTTCCACCATTGACTCCTCCCAATCCTGACCAATTTTGGATTTTTTAAATTTTTGGCTCAAACCTCCACTTTTGGTGAGAAACATCGAAAATTCATAGAGAAATCGCTCACCTGAGGTTTACAGTAAAATACTCGATACAGGTAGCAGTACTCCTTACCTTACTGGGTTTTCTATCATGCTGGCTCCAAAGAAAACTAGTTCAGTGGGAGGGTAACTATTCCACACCACTCATAAACGATATTTATTTACTTGGTACGATTTATATGTAGTATGAGAGAATATTGGTTTTCAAACAGTAATGTAGACAATATAAGCATTGTTTCACCCACAGCACATCAGTATACCTGATCTTTTTTGGCAACATTACCTGATCATCATTCTGACTGTTTCTTCCTCTAATGCTATGTAAACTTTGTCCACCACATTGTCATTGAATAGGGAATCACTCTGGCCCTGAATATCTTTATTGGCCAGGTCACTGGTAACAGGTGAATTGCAGAGACAATGGCGTGCAGGAGTGGTGAGGTCATGCGGGGTAAGGCATTGTCCCTGCCTGGCATCTTGTAGAGGAAGGTGTCCCGTGTATACGTTCCAAAAATCACGCGCAAAAATTGAAAATTGTGCAAAATATGAACCTTGCAATTGTGTGACGTACCGGTTCGTCGACGAGTCTAGCTGTGACAAAATGTTGTGACTTACCCTTACGTTGATGGGATGCCTCGGGTTAAAAGAGATTTCCAGTTGTAACACCATGTTTTCTTGCATAAATTCTAACAATTAAATCTTGATGTTGCAGTCATAATTTTACATGAATGTTTTTACTTTGTTCAGGGGGTGAAATCAGCAAGGGAAATTGTCCCATTTCTGGGTTTTATCATTTGATCAATAACAAAGCATTTACCGACGCAGTTCGTTGATACGGCAGGTCGGGAGCAGAGAAGTGAACATTGCGCATATGATAAATGCCAGGGCCTCGCTATATATATACATCTATAGAGAAAAGATGAGAGAGAAAATGTGAGAATGTAAATATTTTAGCTCAATTATCCTTCTGTTTCTGTTCAACTACCTCACCAGAAATGTTGAAAGTTTATGCCCAGGATGATGATAGGCGTGTGTACAAACGCTCGCTTGCTCGTCACGTGCTCACAAAGCCCACTTTACTGGTTATATGTTTTGGAAACACTGAAATATGCAGACTTTAATAATAATTTTTTTTTTTTATCCTTCGAAAGAAAATTTTGAATATGTGCTTCCTTAGAACTTACAATTCAGCGGAGACCGAAGATGACATATGTTACATACTGTACATTTAGTTATTAAAATGTTTTATGATATTGGGAATTCCTGAGGCATCGCACAGTGCCCTGGTATCCGTTACCCA
Source organism: Coenobita brevimanus (assembly GCF_032717465.1). Classification (NCBI taxonomy): domain Eukaryota; kingdom Metazoa; phylum Arthropoda; class Malacostraca; order Decapoda; family Coenobitidae; genus Coenobita; species Coenobita brevimanus. The sequence continues at coordinate 14,565,531 of NC_137042.1, forward strand.
CTGCATATAGCCACATATTGGTCTGATAAAAAAAAACATGCAGCTTCAAGCACTCAGCTGTAAAAGGCCCTTCCCCCCGCTGTCTGAGGGCCATTGTCGGTTATTACCTTCCCCTAATTAAAAAAAAAAAAAAAGTTGAACACTGAACGTGAGAGTAAGTTACTGTAGCTTGTTGTGCACTTAGACGCAAGAACGGCTTTTTGACTTTGAAAAGCGTACTGTACAGATAAATTAGTAGGATACAGACTGCAGAGAAGGGTTAACTATCATTAGCCTTACACAACTGAGTTTCATCGTGTAAGCTCCTGCATTAATACATATTGTGAATCTTCCTTTATTTCCTTTAAATATGATGAAGAGGCCGCCACTTTTCTTACTGTTCTAGTTTATTTATTTATTTATTTTATTTGAGGATGGTTTCCCTGAACCATTCCAGGCTGCCGTCGTGTGGAGTGGGAGAGAGGATGAGTGTGAGTAGTGAGTGTGGCAGTGAGGGAACAAGAGAGTGAATGAGAAAGGGTGAATATGTGAAACAGTGAGTTAGTGGGTAAGTGTAGGAGACAGTGAGTTAGAGGGTGTAATTGAGCGGATTATTGTTTAGTTGTCACGATTCATTGCATCCAGGCAGCGTCTGAATCGTGACGACAGCGATTTAGTAAGTGTTTGAGAGAGAGAGTGAGTTAGAGGGGGCGCAAGGGAGATAGTGAGTTGGAGAGTTACAGTTTATATGTGCGAAAGTCACTATGAATATGCGTAAGTAGGTGGTTGAACGAGGAAAGTGCCTGAGTGAAAGGGCGAGTGTGTGGATGAGGAGGTGAGTGTATGAGTGATGCAGTGAGTACGTGTTTGTGTGCCTCAGCAAACACTGATTCCAGCTGGAAATGTCAGTTAAATTATTGTATAGGAAGTTGCATCCGACAAACATCCTGACCTTATATTCTCTGGTCGTTGTAATCGCTGGCGTTGAGTCAGAGGCCATCGGGCTATTATACATCTGTTTGGCCCACGATGATCACATGTATTTGTCATCACCTCTAATCCAGGCTCACTTTTAGCCACCACAGCTCTGGTCAACTCCTTCAGTCTGATGGTGTACTCTATTCTTCATTTTCACTCTTGCAGCCACCAAGTGATTTTATTCAGCTTACGAGAACCGCTGACTTGAGAAGGCTTTAATGAATTGTGTAACTAACCCCTCCAGTTAAAAAACTTCCTCTCACGTTGAATAGAGTCTGCAGGTAGCATAGACACACTAAGAAGTGTGGCATCGAAGAGGAACGGCTAATTCTGTGAATAGATTGAGAAAGTTCGTATCATATTCGCATATTTGCCTTTCCACAATCCCGCTTCCCATAGTATGTAGAGAGATTCCAAGTGTTTGTCTGTGGGTTTGTCTACCATCATAATCGTCTTTTATGAGTAGAAAAGATGTAGTTAAAGATGGTGTACAAAGAGAATGGAAAACACTAGCAGTATTCCAAAACGGACTTGCCCACAGTTTTCCTCCCTCCCTACCCCCTCCCCAAGTAACTGCCAGTGGATGCATTCATCACAACTACACCAAAATCATAAGGTTTTCAGCCACAAAATAAAATCTGAGGAAAATTTGTGAGAAATAAAAAGTTACACATGAAGCTCAAAAGTCGAGGTTAAATCAGAGATTAGTGTTTGAATACATAGGCGGTTGAAACTGTTTTAAACTCGAGTTTAGGCCACTCATACTTTTTAGAAATATTACTTTTATTTTTTATAAGTCTCGCTCTCTCTCTCTCTCTCTCTCTCTCTCTCTCTCTCTCTCTCTCTCTCTCTTTTTCTCTCTTTTAGGCAGGGGCCTTGTTCGTCTTTGTGTAGAATACAGGTGTCATGTGTGAGGACACCCACCACATGGGCTACAGATGTCCTAAACAGGGTGGAGTCAAAGGTTTGTCTCATCAGCCCACCTTCTTTTCCATCCTACCTTGAAGCAGTAACTGCTCTCTTGGACTGTCTGTTTACATTCCTCTCCCATTATGATGGGCATACAGTACCCGTCTAGCAGTACACTGCCGCCTTTTTTTTTTTTTTTTTTTTTCAACTCTCTAATTCAGGAGTTAGTCGATACTGATTCTTCTAAATTCTCTACACTCTGGCCTCGGCTTTCTTGTCATTCTCTGTGTAATGCTAGGTGTAAAAGGCCCGACTCCTCGGTCCTAAAGCACCTAACGTGTAGCGGGGTCCTCTTTCGAGACCGGAGCTTAGTGCAATGAAAGAGGCAGGACACAAAAACTTCAGGCAATAACATTTACACGTATATTACCACAGTCAGACACAGGACAAAAGCAGCAGATATTACAACACAATATATGACACAGAAGTAAAACCTTAACTAGGATGTTAGTATCTCGCAGGATACTGGCTTAACTAATACTGACGCCAATACAGTAATTCTAGTGCACAGGTGTACAGGGAACACGGGCGTGCGTGGAAGCGCGGGGGGAGAGGGGGGGAGGGGAAGGACTCGTGACGGGTCAGAACAGAGTTATAGTAATATTGGGAGAGGGTAAATATTATTAATTCAAACTCAGTATCATCTGATAGCAAAGGGGTTTTGACATTTGATTCAATCTCTTGTTTACATTACGCTAGCTGCAGGGAGGATATTCTTTAGGAAGCGAAGGAGTGGAGGACACTGGGTATTCACTGTGTTTATAGTAATACAAACGGGAGGATATTATTCACACTTTCTCTATTATTTTCTGGTAACAAAGGACATGGGTATATTTTTACTACAGAGGATTCCTCGAGGGAAGAGTCTTACTGGTTTTTCTACAAGGGCGTCACTTTTGAAACGGATTCCTCAGAACTTACTCACTGTACTCGTTCTTACTCATCCACCCGTGATTTCACTCGCCCAGATATTCGACATACATTAAGTCACTGTATCACTGTAACCTGTTTCTAAGGCAACGTAACACTTAACATGTCAGTTCACTAGTTCTGGGGCAACACCACACTTAACATAAATTACTTATGTAGTGGGGGCGGCGGGGAGACACGCCTGCGACTATTCTGCCGAGTTATGGGCACCGCCAGGGGAGGGCGTGCCGAGAGGGCACGGGACGGCTTGTAGGGGCATCCTATTGCGTCCAGGGCTGCAGGTGGCACAGGAGCCCGCAGTCTCTGGGCTAGGTTCAGGGGTGTGGCCCTCAGGACTGGGACTGAACAGTTCCGGGAATCTCTGGCTCAGGTTTCGGCCGGAGGTGGAGGTCTTACGCCGCATCTTGGGCGTGGAGAGGTCTCGCCCTGGTGTCTTGGGGAGGGTCTGGAGTGACTGAGGACTGCGGTCCCCAGAGTCGAGGGGCGCCGTCAGGGAGGGGCAGCGGCACCGACCTGAACTAGGGTCTGTCAGGTGGGTCTTCTCCAGGGCCAGGGATAGAGACCGGAGGCCAGGGGAAGTTGTTAGGCCTTGCGGGGTCTCTCTGGTGCTGGGGATCTGGGCGCCTGCCTCACGCACGGGCGATGACACTGATAATACCTCCTTTTGGCCGTGGGGCCCAGCAATTGGCCGTGGCTGCCCAGGGGCGCAACTATAGGGCGTGGCAATTGGCCGTGGCCTGAGTGGGGGAGTCAGCGCGCCTCTGGTCACCTCCTGAGCGGTAGTAGGCCGTCTCCTTCTGCGGGAGGGGAGAGCGGCAGTAGGCCGTCTCAGGGGTAGCACCTTCAGAGCGGCAGTAGGCCGTCTCCTTCGGCAGGAGGGAGGAGCGGCAATAGGCCATCTTAAGGGCATCACATTCAGAGCGGCAGTAGGCTGTCTCCTTCAGCAGGAGGGAGGAGCAACAATCGGCCATCTCTGGGGCAGCACCTTCAGAGTGGCAGTAGGCCGTCTTCTTCGGCAGGAGGGAGGAGCTGCAGTAGGCCGTCTCCTTGGGCAGAAGAGAAGAGTGGCAGTAGGCCGTCTCAAGAGAAACACCTTCAGTGCGACGCTTGGCCGACTGACAAAGGCGGGAGCGACAGTAAGCCGTCTCCAGAGGGACACTGTCAGGAACTGAGATATCAGTTTCACCCCGGGCTGATCCGGCAATCCCACTCCCCAAAGGTAGTGTCTTCCTTCTGCTAGGGTGGCGGTGTGATGGTTGGGTGTTATAAGGGCGCATGGCCCAGGCTGCCTTATGCCGTTGTTGCATGGCATCCCCTAGTGTGGATGCGGCTGCTCCGTGGGGTCTGGGTGGGGGTGTCGGTACGTTTCTGGGGGCACTATGCTGTTCCTCTCTCACCTCGTTTTCGGGGGCACTATTTTGTATGCCATGCATTTCACCACTCTCCCCTTGGAAAAAGTCACATCCCTGTGGCTGGAGGTGGTATACATGAGTGTTATGGGTGGTGTACGTAGGCTGGAGGTGTTGCAGTAGGGCCTGCCAGGTGGTGGTATAGGAATTTTCTTCCTGCTCTGCGTCACAGGTGAGGAAGAGCGTGGAGGCAGTGATGGTGGAGCAGAGGAGGGTAAGCAGGTGGTGTGGTCCTCGGAGCCGACAATTCTTGCTGACGGTAGGCGCCCATATGGCTCGTCTCACCTTCATCCTGGTTGGTGTTGTTGCTGGTGTGGTAGTGAGCTGTATGCTGGACACCGAGGGTCGGGGCTGGGTTTTGTGCCGTTGTAATGCGGCGTTCAGTCTCTGGGGAGTGTAGGTGGAGGGGATTTGGGCTTGATGTATCATGATAGTGTGAAGTTGTGGGGAGGCGGGAGGTGTAGGGGTATGGGTGTATCAGGCGGGTGGGCGTGAGAGTCGGCCGGAGCGGGTGGTGGTGGTTCTAAGGGAAGGGTGGGGGTGGGTGGGGAAGTGGGCGTACGGCGTAGGCGGGGTTGGTTAGTACGGGCTGCTGCTCGTGATGGGGGTGCAGTGGGGGGTGAAGCCGTCAGGGTGGGCGTATGCAAGGATGGTGGGGAGAGGACGGTGGTGGTGGGTTGTGTTTAGGGGGTGGCGGCATGGGCGGGACATGTGGTCTTGGGCGGAGAGGGTGGGGCAGCGGAGGGAAGGAGTGAGGGTGAGCGGGGGGAGGTTGGTGTGGCGGGTGAGATGTCAGGTGAGGTGCGGGGGGTGGCGGCGGCAGGGGAGGCTGAGGCGGTAGGGGGAGTGGAGGAGGAGGGCGAGGAGGAAACGTAGCACTCGTATGTGGAATTTGAAAGGTGGTGCGGGAGCAGGGGGAGGTTGGGGGTGTGGGGTCGGGGTGGCAGTGGTGGGCGTGCGGAAAGGATGCATGTGGTAGTTTCGGAGGGTGCGCGGGGTGCCGTGGTAATCTACGACAACCTGGTAAGGGTTGGGGACACGGGTGATTGTGTGGGGCCCCGTGAAATGGGGGGCGAGTTTGTGGGGGGTGGGAAGTTGGGCGATGATGACAGTGTCATCTGGGCTGAAGGGGTTGGAGGCGGTGTCGGGGCCGAGGTGTAGAGTTTTTTGTAAGTGGTGCAGTCGGCCCTTCAGAAGGTGCAACGGGTCTGTAGTGGGAGCGGAGGCACGTGGTTGCAGGTGTTGGGGCAGTGGTAGCAGGAGAGGGGATTCGCCAAAGATTCGCTCATGTGGGGAAACCCCGTCCTCCCGGGGACAGGAATTCATGCCCCACTGAATGATTTTCACATGGGCCGGCCAGCCGTCGTCTTTCGTAGCCTTGATGCATGTACGTAGTTGGTTCATAAGAGTACGATGACTACGTTCACACACTGCATTCCCCTGTGGCCAATAAGGAGAGGAGTGGGAGATTTTATATCTAAAAATTCTGGAGAGTTCCTCCCAGATTTTTCCGGAGAATTCTGGGGCATTGTCAGAATGAATGGCTTGAGGGATGCTGAAATAAGGGAATATGTGTCGGAGAAGGGCATCGGCGACGGAGATGGCATGATGCTCTTTCGCTGGACAGGCTACTACAAATTTTGAATACGTGTCCACAAAGATGATCACATATTTGCACCCAGATTTGGGAGGGAGGGGGCCTACTACATCTGTTGCTGGGAGTTGCCAGGGTTTATGGGTGGTGATGTGGCCAGAGGGTACGGCGGTCCGGGTGACATCCTTTCCCAGCGCACAGGCGCATCAAGTTTGAATGATTTCTTTGGCGAGGGTGGAGGGGTTTGGCACCCAGTAAGTGTCGTTAAACACTTGTACTAGTTTCTTGGTACCCAGATGGATGCCGTTATGGGCATGGAGGTGGCACAGGGCGTCACGTGCCGCACTGGGGGTCAGAAGGATATGCCCGGACGGGGTTAGAAGGTGGTTGCCCTGTCGGCATAGTTTGGCGAACAGGTGGACGGGAATCCAGGGGGGCCGTTCCTTGCGGAGCCATAGGTGTAGGAGGTCCGGATCTGGCTGCACCGTGTGAATGGGGAGGCGGGAGAGGGCATCTGCGTTGGTGTGTAGCTTCCCAGGCCTGTAGGAAATTTCATACTGAAATTCCTCCAGGGTTTTGCGCCACCTGACGAGTTGGGCGTTATGTGAGTCAGACTAGCGTAACCACTGGAGGGACTGGTGGTCAGTGATGATCGTGACCTGGGTCCCAGAAAGGTAAGCCCTAAAGTGTTGGAGGGCCCAAATTATGCCGAGGCATTCTCGCTTGGTTGCTGCATAATTCTTCTCGGCTGGATTCAGGGTGCGGCTGGTGCATGCAATGATGTGCTCTCAGCTGGCTTGTACCTGGGTGAGCATGGCGCCTATTGCAGTGAGAGAAACATTGGTGTAGAGGCGGAAAGGGAGGGCATAATCGGGAAAGGTCATGATGGGAGCAGAGATGAGTTTGTCTTTCAGCTGTTGGAATACATCTCGCCTTTCTTCAGTCCAGATGAACTGTTCCCCCTTCCTGGTCAGATCGTGAAAAGGCTTTGCAATTTGCGCGAACCCCTTCACGAAACGACAATAGTAGGACGTGAGTCCTAGGAAGGCACGGACGCCGTGGATGTCCTGCAGTGGCGGTATGTCCGCTATGGTGCGGAGCTTGTCAGGGTCCGGGGAGATTCCTGCCTGGGAGATATCATGTTCCAGGAACGAGACAGTCCTGGCAGCTAGGACACACTTAGAGGGGTGAAGTTTGAGGCCTGCCTGGCATATCCTAGTAAAGACCCGGCAGAGGCGCTGCAAATGGTCAGCCAAGGTCTGGCTAAAAATGATGACGTCGTCCAAATAGGCCAGACATATCTCCCAAGTGAGGCCACTCAAGACAGATTCCATTAGCTGGGAGAAGGTGGCAGGGGCATTGCAGAGGCCAAACAGCAGGACATTGAACTCGAAATGTTGGCCGTTGCTCATAGAAAAGGCTGTTTTGCCTCGGTGTTCTGGGTGTACAGGGACCTGCCAGTACCCAGACTGGAGGTCGAGGGTGGAGAACCACGATGCCCCATAAAGGGAATCTAGGGAGTCATCAGTTCGTGGGAGGGGAGTGGAATCTTTGATGGTAATGTCGTTCAGGCGGTGGTAATCAATGCAAAATCGCATCGTACCATCCTTCTTCTTTAATAGAACGACGGGGGAGGACCAAGGGCTGGTGGAGGGGGAAATGACGCCGGCCTCAATCATTTCACATACTTGGCGGTCCTCTGCCTCCCTTTGTTGGGGGTTCTTGCATCGGGAGGGCTGTCCAATTGGTGGGCCTTTCATATGGATTTCATGAGACAGGTATGTGGTATGTCCTATATTTGCTGGTCCTGTCGTGAACAGGTCCTGGAAATCCAAGAGGAGGCGACGTAAGGTGTCTGACTGCTGGGCGGAGAGATGGTCGGGAATAGGGGGTAGGGGGGTAGGGAAGTGGGAGGAGGATGGGGCACAGGGCTCGGCTTCCTCCATCTCTCTGATAACGAGCCCTTTGGGGAGGGTAAGGGGGGAAGGGGCGAGGTTGACTATGCAGACGGCGGTGTGGTGGGGAGGAAGAAAAGTGGGAGATAAAAGCCAGGCAGAAAGGGCTCCCAATGGGAGGAGGGGGGAGAACAGAACAGAGGGGCCGGAGGGCCGGTTAAGGGGCACCCAAGCCTCGTGGTGAGAGGGAATGGTAACAGCAGTGGAGACGGTAGCAGGGAAGGAAGGAGCAGGGGTGCTGGGGGGAAGCACTGGGAGAGGAGATGGGGGCGGAGGGAGGGAAGGAGGAGGGGGGCATGGAAGGGGGCGAGGGGACGAATCTTCCGGCTGGGGCCGTGGCGTGTGCAGGTGCAAACGGCCTGGGTGGGGCAGGGTGGGGGACGGAACTGGAGCTGTCGGTAGCGGCAGTCAATGGTAGCTCCGAGTTTTCGGAGCAAGTCCAGTCCTAAATACCCGTCGTAACTCTGGCAGGAGGAGTCAAAAATAATTAATTGATGCTGGGTGGACACTGGCTGGTAGGTGTCGACCCGTAGGGCCCAAGTCTCCCCACGGATGGGCAGGGGGCCATCCCCCACGTCCACAAGGTGAGTGGCGGTAGGGTGGAGTGGGCCAAAAATCGATCTGTGGCGGAAGAAATAGTGGCTGTATAGGCAGGACCTGGCTGCTCCCATATCGACTAGCAGTCTGGTCTTCACGTCGTTTAATTTCATCTTGTGGTACACTGGGGGGCGATACTTAGGGGTAATGGCCCCCGCCACCGTGGGTTGGTGCAGGGGCGGGCCTAAAAATCCAGCTGTCTGGGGCTTTCATTCTCCTGTTCCTGCCCCTGTTCTCCCGCATGGGGCTCGTCCAAGGGTGCCAGCAAATCTTCTGGAGCCTCACCTTCCAAAGAGGACACCTTACGTGAACCTGGGGCTGTGGTTCTGTGGCGAGCAGCTTTGAGCTGGTCCCGTAGGTCATGTAGGGGACAGCAGGAGCTGCAGGCTGTGAATTCCCACGGATTCACCAAAATCAGATTCGGATTTTCCCGCGGGGCGGGGCGCCGGCGGTAGGGGTGTACCCTAGGCGGACTGGGTGCTGGGGTAGGGCTGGTGTGAGGCATGGGTGGTCGTGGCATGGTTGGAGAAGCTGGGGGTTGAGTGGGAAATTTCTTCACCACATTGATTTGCTGGGGAGTAGGGCAGGCGATCAGGAGGCGCCGTATGAGCTGGATATCCCTATCCATGTCTCCAGTTGGGTCGTGCATAGTAAAGTGTTGTCTAACGACACTCGGAAGCACTCTGAGTAGAGTGTTAAATGTGTGCTGATCCTGGGTGTCTTCATCTGCCCCTGGGTAGGCAGCAGTAACTAGGCGTCTTGCCTGTATCAGGGTATTGTCTAAATCCTCGTCAAATGAACAACTATCCAAATGGGATAGAGCCACCACTCTCCCTAATGATGAGGTGATGGCTTGAACGGCGAACTTTGTAAAGTTCTGCCAGGTGAGCTCCGGGACGATTTTCGGTGCTATGTTCGCCGCCACTTTGCCCAATAGTAGGAGTGTGACTGCAATTTTCTGCTGGTCATTTTCAAAGCCAATATCCAGTAAGGGTTTAATTATTGTCAGATACGTGTGTATATCGTACTGGTCAGGGTCAAACTTGGGTAACTGTACGTGCGGTTTAGTTGCCATGTTGCCAAATATTTCTCACTACCTCTCTTCTATGCCCGGGTCAAGAACCACTGCTGGCCACCAGTGTAATGCTAGGTGAAAAAGGCCCAACTCCTCGGTCCTAAAGCACCTAACACGTAGCGGGGTCCTCTTTTGAGACCGGAGCTTAGTGCAATGAAAGAGATCCAGGACAAAAAAACTTCAGGCAATAACATTTACACGTATATTACCACAGGCAGACACAGGATAAAAGCAGCAGATATTACAGCACAATATATGACACAGAAGTAAAACCTTAACTAGGATATTAGTATCTCGCAGGATACTGGCTTAACTAATACTGACGCCAACACAGTAATTCTAGTGCACAGGTATACAGGGAACACGGACGCGCGTTGAAGCGCTGGGGGAGAGGGGGGAGGGGAAGGACTCGTGACGGGTCAGAACAGAGTTATAGTAATATTGGGAGAGGGTAAATATTATTAATTCAAACTCAGTATCATCTGATAGCAAAGGGGTTTTGACATTTGATTCTATCTCTTGTTTACATTACGCTAGCTGCAGGGAGGAGATTCTTTAGGAAGCGAGGGAGTGGAGGACACTGGGTATTCACTGTGTTTATAGTAATACAAACGGGAGGATATTATTCACACTTTCTCTATTATTTTCTGGTAACAAAGGACATGGGTATATTTTTACTACAGAGGATTCCTCGAGGGAAGAGTCTTACTGGTTTTTCTACAAGGACGTCACTTGTGAATCGGATTCCTCAGAACTTACTGTACTCGTTCTTACTCATCCACCTGTGATTTCACTCGCCCCGATATTCGACATACATTAAGTCACTGTATCACTGTAACCTGTTTCTAGGGCAACGTCACACTTAACACAAGTCAGTTCACTAGTTCTGGGGCAACACCACACTTAACATAATTTACTCATATAGTGAGGGCGGCGGGGAGACACGCCGGCGACTATTCTGCCGGGCTAGGGGCACTGCCAGGGGAGGGAGTGCCTAGAGGGCACGGGACGGCTCGCAGGGGCGTCCTCTCGCGTCCAGGGCTGCAGGTGGCACAGGAGCCCGCAGTCTCCGGGCTAGGTTCAGGGGTGTGGCCCTCAGGACTGGGGCTGAACAGGTCCAGGAATCTCTGGCTCAGGTTTCGGCCAGAGGTGGAGGTCTTACACCGCCTCTTGGGCGTGGAGAGATCTCGCCCTGGTGTCCTGGGGAGGGTCTGGAGTGACTGAGGACTGCGGTCCCAAGAGTCGAGGGGCGCCTTCAGGGAGGGGCTGCGGCACCGACCTGAACTAAGGTCCATCAGGTGGGTCTTCTCCAGGGCCAGGCATAGAAACCAGAGGTCAGGGGAAGCTGTTAGGCCTTGTGGGGTCTCTCTGGTGCTGGGGATCAGGGCGCCTGTCTCACACAGGGGCGATGACACTGATAATACCTCCTTTTGGCCGTGGGGCCCGGCAATTGGCCGTGGCTGCCCTGGGGCGCAACTATAGGGCGCCAAGGCCCAGCAATTAGCTGTGGCCTGAGTGGGGGAGTCAGCGCCCCTCTGGTCACCTCCTGAGCGGCAGTAGGCCGTCTTCTTCTGCAGGAGGGGAGAGCGGCAGTAGGCCGTCTCAGAGGCAGTGCCTTCAGAGCGGCAATTGGCCATCTGGCAAAGGTGGGAGCGGCAGTAGACCGTCTCCTGCAGGAGGGGGGACCGGCAGTACGACCCAGGGGCAGCACCTTCAGAGCGGCAGTAGGCCGTCTCCTTCGGCAGGAGGGAGGAGCAGCAATCGGCCGTTTCAGGGGCAGCACCTTCAGGGCGGCAGTAGACCATCTCCTTCGGCAGGAGGAATGAGCAGCAATTGGCCGTCTCAGGGGCAGCGCCTTCAGAGTGGCAGTAGGCCATCTCCTTTGGCAGGAGGGAGGAGCTGCAGTAGGCTGTCTCTTTGGGCAGAAGAGAAGAGCGGCAGTAGGCCATCTCAAGAGAAACACCTTCAGTGCGACGCTTGGCCGACTGACGAAGGCGGGAGCAGCAGTAGGCCATCTCCAGAGGGTCGCTGTCAGGAACTGAGATATCAGTTCCACCCTGGGCTGATCTGGCAATCCCACTCCCCGAAGGTAGTGTCCTCCTCCTGCTAGGGTGGCGGTGCGATGGTTGGGTGTTATAAGGGCGCACGGCGCGGGCTGCCTTATGCCATTGTCGCATGGCATCCCCTAGTGTGGATTCGGCTGCTCCGTGGGGTCAGGGTGGGGGTGTCGGTGCTTTTCCCGGGGCACTATGCTGTTCCTCTCTCTCCTCGTTTTCGGGGGCACTATTTTGTTTGCCACACATTTCACTCTGACTAAATATATCTGCGCTGTTTACTTATCTCCTAATTCCAGTGGTGGGCAGCGCAAACGAAGAAGGACCTTGCACAAGCGCAATGTGCAATCCACAGTTCACTACCTTGCGCAAGTGCAAGTGCGCAGTCTGACAAATATTTAGCTTGCGCAATGTTGCGAAGTGCAAGCGCAAACCATTTGCATATACGTGTGGGAATTACTGTAAAATATTGAGATATTTAAATAAAATAGGATACCTACTTTTATTTATTATTATTCTATCTATCTATCTATTGCCAGACGCCTTAATCCCGTAAGGGGTGGCCACTGACCACAAATAAGCAACAAATCGCCTCCATGTCGCCCTGTCCCCCGCCATGTCACTGCCCTGCTCCCAGCTCACACCCCTCCCTCTCATTCTCATATACTTCACTCCATCCCTCCATCTCATCCTTGGCCTCCCCCTCCCTCTTCCAATCTCCACCTCACTCACATACACCCTCCTCGTTAGTCTCTCACTCTCCATCTTCTCCTCATGACCAAACCACCTCAGTGTGTTTCTCCTAACGCTTCCTATCACATCCACATCCACACCACAACGATCCTTCATTTCCTCACTTGTCAATCTGTCTCTCAATGTAACTCCACATGCTCCTCTCAAATAACCCATTTATTTCCATAGCTCTCACTCATCACTTCTGTCACTCCAATTAGGTCAAAGCTACATTAGAGTTGATATCACAATACTGTCATATAGTAACTTTTTCACTCGTGGAAGTTCAGACGAGTGAGCGGGCTGCGAAGCGGATTGACAGGGAAATGTTATGTTGCCAGTTTTACTTTTATCTGCATTTTCGCAAGACTTTTTTTTATTAATTCAATATAGGTATACAACAGCATGTGTAATTCCGTACCAAAATAATTAAAACATTATTTAAATCAAATATCGACAGCCTAACAAATTTTAGGATGTGAATGTTTGATTTAAATAATGTTTTAATGATTTTTGTAAGGAACTGCATGTGTTACTCTTAATAAATAATATATTTTTAATTTACTATTATTGACAAACAATAATAATTTAAAAAATATTAAAATACATTCTCTGTTGAAGGATTTTAAGAAATGCTACTACCCTTCATCCCTCTCACCTCCTCCAGAACCCTCGCGACCCGCCCGAACCTCCCCCAACCCTTGTCCAGACATACAGGAAACTCCCAAGACCAGGTGTCTCTTGGACTGCGCAGTGCGCAGTCCACATGACAGGTGTGCAAGGCAGGTGTGTAAGCACAAATTTTGTTGTGCAAGCGCAACTAAAATTGCGCTTGCTCACCTGCCGTTTCATGTGCGCAAGTGCAATATTGTGCATGGTCTTGTGCAGTGCGCAATGCGCAAACAATATTCACAGGAGCGCAACGGTGCGCAATTGCACTTTGCGCAAGTGTTTGTGCACGTGCCCAGCACTGTCTATTTCTACTGACTATGAAAAATTCTTTGACTATCATACTTCTATGATGGAACACATTCTATCCATTTCTCCTTTCTCTGAAATCTCCATTCTAGGAGATTTCAATGTTCACCACCACCTTTGGTTCTCCTTTTCTTTCACTGATCCACCTGGTGAACAAGCCTACATCTTTTCTATCCTTAATGACCTAGAGCAGCTTATAGAGCACCTTACCCGTATCTGGAGAGAGCTCCAACATACTTGACCTCTTCCTTACAACTAATCCCTCTGCCCACACTGTTAATCTTTCCTCTCCGTTGGGCTCCTCCGATCACAACCTTATTACCTTAACCTGTCCTATCGCTCCAGTACGGCCTGTGGACCCTCCAAAGAAACGTCAACTGTGGCACTTTGGAGCTGCAGACTGGGAGGCCCTCAGGCAGTACTTCTTTGATTTTCCATGGAATGATTATTGCTTCCATTGCCAGGAGCCTTCTAAGTGTGCCTTGTGTGTTACGGAGGTTATTCTCTCCGGCATGGAAGCATACATTCCTTTCTCATATCCTTTGACTAATGCAAGAAAGCCTTGGTTTAATCACGCTTGTTCTAATGCTGTCCGGAACAAGGAGATGTCCTATAAAAGGTACCAGAGCCAACCCATCCCTGAATCACATCTTGTTTATGTTTCTGCCCGGAATCATGCTAAGTCTGTTCTTCACTCTGGTAAAAAAATAAAAATTTCATCCATACTAAATGCTCTCAACTCTCCAACTCGACTTCTTCCCGCTTCTTCTGGCACCTTGCCAGAAACCTTTCTAACACCTTTACCTCATCATCCTTCCCTCCTCTTTTCTATTCTGATGGCTCTGTAGCTATTTCTTCGACTGATAAAGCAGATCTCTTCGCTCAGGCTTTCTCCTCCAATTCCATCTTAGACGATTCCGGTGCTGTTCTACCATCACTGGCCTCAATACTAAAAAGGCATATGGGCCTGATGGAGTCCCTCTTGTCGTCCTCAAGAACTGTGCTTCTGTGCTTACACCCTGCCTAGGTGAATTCTTTTGCCTTTGTCTTTCAACTTGTACCTTTCCTTCTTGCTGGAAGTTTGCTCTCATTCAGCCAGTCCCAAAGAAGGGTGACCATTCCCAACCCTCCAACTCTCGTCCAATTGCTTTAACATCCTGTGTCTCAAAACGTTTCGAGTCAATTCTTAATAGAAAAATTTAAAGCATCTTTCCTATCACAACCTTCTTTCTGACTGTCAGTATGGGTTCCGTCAGGGATGCTTCACTGGTGATCTTCCCTCCTACCTCTCAGACTCCTGGTCATCCTCCTTTCTGGACTTTGGCGAAAGCTTTGCCATTGCACTTGACATCTCTAAGGCATTCGATCGAGTCTGGCATAAATCTTTAATTTGCAAACTGCCCTCTTACAGTTTCTATCCTTCTATCTGTGCCTTCATCTATAACTTCCCTTCTGGTCGTTCTATTGCAGCTGCTGTAGACGGCCATCGTTCTTCTCCTAGATCTATCAACAGTGGTGTTCCTCGGGGCTCTGTCCTATCACCAACTCTCTTCCTTTTATTTAGCAATGGCCTAAGCTGTACATCTAACCCTATCCACTCATACGCTGATGACTCCACCCTTCACCTTTCCATTCGGTTCCTGCAACGTCCATCTCAGCAGTTACTTCAACAAACAAAGGATGAGGCTATGGCACACCTAATGTCTGACTTGGCTCGTATCTCTGACTGGGTTAAAAATAATCTTGTTGTTTTTAATGCATCAAAGACTCAGTTTTTACACCTATCAACCCGACAGAATCTTCCACAGGAGTACCCATTAATGTTTAATAATGTCCAGCTCAATCCTGCATTATCATTGAACATGCTTGGGGTTTCATTCACTGGGGACTTATCTTGGAAAGATCATATTGCATCTCTTGTAAAATTTGCTTTCAAGAGATTAGGTGTGCTAAGCAGACTCTGTACGTTCTTTACCCCTGCACAGTTGTTGACTTTATGCAGGGATTTTATTCGCCCCTGTTTAGAGTACAACTCCCATGTGTGGGGAGGCTCCCCACATACAGCTCTTCTCAGTGGGGTGGAGTCAAAGGCTTTTTGTCTCGTCAACTCTCCTCCTCATACTGGCTCCCTTCAACCTCTGTCTCTTCGCCGCACTGTTGCATCTTTATCTCTTTTCTATCGCTACTTCAATGGTCACTGCTCCTCTGGACTGTCTGCTTGCATCCCTCTACCTCTACGACGGGTGGATTCAATAGTCACTGCCCCTCTGAACTGTCTGCTTGCATCCCTGCACCTCTACGACGGGCGCATAGCACCCGTCTAGCAACAAACTCTCATCCCATTTCTGTCCTACTCTCTAATGCAAGAGCTAACAGTTACTCCCAGTCCTTCATTTGTGCAACAGGTCAACTCTGGGACTGTCTCACTCTGTCTGTATTTCCTACTTTCTATGATCTCCAGTCTTTCAAATGCAGTGTGTCCAGGCATCTCGAAATGAACGGATCTTGAATTTGGCTCTCTTTTGTATTGTTTTTGTTTTTTCTTGGAAGGAACGGTTTGTGGGCTCCGGCCGTTGATTCCTTCTTTCTTGCATTAAAAAAAACAAAAAAAAACGCAACTGATCAATTCTAAAACTGCCTTCCTAAATCTGTGTTTCTCCCTCTGCCTAATCTCCAGGATCGAGGCATTTTGAAACGAATGGATGTTCATTCTGGCTATCTTTTGTTATTTTTTCCTGTAAAGAACAATTTTTTGCGGCTTCCAGCCTTTATTTGTTTGTTTTTATGTACATAAAAATCACACGTTCGCATTCGCACTCTACCACTCTCCTTGGTTCTCGTAACCTCTTTAAATCCGCTTCCTCACCCCTTCCGTGAACCCTCGGAAAGCCAGAGATGAGACTTTAGGAAATAGTTTTTTGCCAGTGTTATTTTTTCAGAGAGAGAGAGAGAGAGAGAGAGAGAGAGAGAGAGAGAGAGAGAGAGAGAGAGAGAGAGAGAGAGAGTGCGGGGGGAGGTAGGCGCGGTACGATATAATCAACGATAGATTAATAGATATAGATATGGATAGATGGATGGAATTATATTTTAGGTAGTAGCTGGGAGTACCCATCATTCACTCACTCGATGTAGAGCTACCCGTCAGTGACTACACTGAGTGACAAGCCAAATTTTATCCTTTAAGCCAGGAAACATTTACTATGCTGGGTGGTAATCATATCATCAAACCACACGTGTTCCCTACGTGACAATGAAATGAGTTAGCTGGGGCTGGTGTCCGGTCCCATAAAGTTAGTTAACTAAAAATACAACAAAGAAGCCTCGAACCCGGAGGGACCTGGCCATCTCTTACGGGATTAAGATGTCTGGCATTAGATAGAGAAATAGATAATAAATGGATACAAGATAGGACGGTGGATATTTGAGTGTCCTCAGCGAGGGAGGGTAGGGTCTGGAAACTGCCATAACTGATGTTTGATGAAAATACTGTATTTCTAAGCAAAGATGAAAGGGAGTTGCAAGGCTTGCTGAATGATTTTGAGAGTGCATGTAAGAAACAAAATCAAAAAGTGGATGTAGCCAAGAGTCTTTCAGAGAAATGAATTCACAGAATGCACACTGAGGCTGGATGGTCGAGAAATGGAAAATGAGAGTTGCTAGCCTTAAGTATTTAGATTGTTTGATAAGGATGGAAGTTTAGAAGATAAAATGCATAAAAGGGTACACCAAGGAAGAAACGTTGTTAGCTCACTGACAGCAGTGATAAGCAATAGGGACGTATGAATGTAAAAAAGTCGTTGCATAATGGTTTTGTGATCTCCATCTCTAACGTACAGAAGTGAAGCTTAGTCCCTGTTGAAAGGACACAAGTCAGGAGTAAGAGCAGTGGAAATGAGTTATCTGAGAGAAATATGTGGAGTTAAATGGAGAGACACAGACAAATGAGGAGGCGAAGGAGGGTTGTGTTGTTGATGCGGATGTGATTGAAAGAGTCAGGAGATGGCCATGTGGAGAGGATGGAGAATGAGAGGCTGACTGGTAGAGTGTATGAGTGAAGTAGAGATTGTGAGGGAGACCGAGGATGAGACTAAGGTATGGGGCGGAGAGATATATGAAAGTGAGGGTGAGAGTTGGAAGGAGGGTAGCCTAGTGAGTAGTGGCAAAGGACAGGGGACATGGAGGTGATTTGTTTGTGGTCACCCCTTGCGAAATTAAGTCTTCTGAGTGTTGACAAACAAAGAGGTCAACGCCCTTGTGACGTATGGGTTTGTTTTTAATATATTTCGCTAAATGCTGCAGGGATCTTTCGTTATGAATTCTTAGCTTCTCTGTAAGAAGTAAATAATTAGCACCGAAACATCAGCGTCACACAAGAAAAGTAAGATGTAAAAAAAAAAAAATGCCTATAAATTCCCTCTCCAATTAATGATGATTGATTTTGTCATGATTTGTAGAGCTATTTTACCTGTATTTGTTTTATTTAAAGACTGGTGTGCCAGTGAAGCAAATACATTGTTTACAGTAATTCTCTCTCATTTACTGTACTCAATAATATTCGTAGTTCAGCTCATGCTGGCTAGGTATTGTGTTAAATGCAATTACTGCAAACAAAGCTGCCTGGATAAGGAAGAAATTATATAATGATCAAATATAACACACAAGAAGAAGGAACACTCAGAGACTGCATCACCGGCGCCCTACAGTTATGTGAAGGGCCTAATGTATGATTTTGCCCATGACTTTGACGTTCGACTGCATGTTCTCAAATCCAGTTACTTCATCATTGCCTTACCCTTAACCTGTCTACCAAGTTTGGTCCAAATTGGGTCGAGTATGCTGGAGTTGGCTTTGCTCTGTAACCTTGACTTTTGACCTATTGTTCTCAGAAACGAATCTCTTCATCCTTGCCTGACCTCAACACCTCCCCCAACTTTGGTCTACATCGAATAAAAAGTGCTTGATTTATAAGGTCCAGCCTTTTACTTTGCACTGTGGCTTTGACCTTTGACTGATTGTTGCCAGATTCAAATCACTTCTTCCTTGCCATACTATCAACCTTTGCACCAAGTTTTGTGGATAAGAATTTGAAGCTGACCTTGTTCTGTGACCATTACTTTGATCTGTTGTTTCAAAAACAGTAGGTTAGCTCCTTGGAAGACCCTCAACTCTTTCCGCAAATTTGGTTCACATCGAGTCAGAGTTGAGTTAAACTGTTAACGCTGACACGCCGAGCAAAACAATATCTCGCTCATTATTGCGAGTGCGGGTGTAATAAGTAGCACATACTGAGTGAGGCACAAATGACTGATATACCTAGCATAAACCTAGGATATTAAACCTTTCAGTACTGTGACGTCTTTTATATTTATTCTTGATACTACTGGTCGAATTTAATCAGTTTATTTCAGACTTCTAGTGGAGGAGTTAATGAAGACGATATCTAAGTCATGTGGGTAGATGATTGTCCTCATAGCTAAATAAAATACTTTGAAGGTAGGAAGGATCAAATTAGCAAGTTCGTCGATCGTGTACCTGCGTCGTGCAAGGATAACTTTCAGCCGACATAGCTCAGGAAAACAGCAGTCGAAATGGCCAGTGGTATTTACAACATTAACTAGCCAGGGGGCGAAATGATTCAGTGGTCATATCAGGCCACGAAATATAGTGTTAAATCCATTTGGGAAGCATAACAGATACATTCAGACCCAGGCAGAACAGACAAGGTCCAGGTCCAGCCAGGTCAGTTTGGGGACATTAAGGTCAGGTCAGGGCTTCAGGTCGTTACATCCATTCCTGTCAGGTTTGGTCTGTGAAGGTAGGGTCATGTGCAATTACTTCTGTTCAGGCCATTTAATGTTGCTACAGGTTCTTCGCGTCCATTCCAGTTTAATAACAAGTTTTAATGTGTTCTACCTGGTTTTGAGCCCTGAACCTTGTGAATACTTTGTTGTTGTTGTTGTTATTATTATTATTATTATTATTATTATTATTATGATTATTATTATGATTATGATTATGATTATTATGATTATGATGATGATGATGATGATGATTATCATTATTACTATTATTATATCTGTCTAGTGCCAGACGACTTAATCTCGTGAGGGGCGGCCACAAACAAATCGCCTCCATGTCGCCCTGTTCCCAGCCATTTCACTGCCCTGCTCCTAACTCACACCCCTCTATCTCACACCCCTCTATCTCACACACCCCTCCACTCCACCCCTCCATTCCATCCCCAGGAATTGATGGAGTGTGTGGTGAAATGCTGAAGCATGGGGGAGAGATAGTAGTAGAATGGATGTGGAAGATGTGCAGATTGGCCTGGGAGGAAGGTAGAGTCCCGGAGGATTGGAAGTCAGGTATAATTATTCCCCTGTACAAAGGAAAAGGGGAAAAAGAAGTGTGTGATAACCATACGGGCATTTGTCTTCTTAGTATAATAGGAAAAGTATATGGTAGGATATTTATTGACAGAGTTAAGGAAACAACAGAGGAATTAGTACAAGAACAGGGAGGCTTTAGGAAGGGAAGAGGTTGTATAGATCAGATATTCATTCTTAGATCTTTAGTGGAAAAGTTTCTAGAGAAGGGAAAGAAGTTGTATGTGGCCTTCATGGGTTTGGAGAAAGCATATGACAGGGTGGATAGACAAGGATTGTGGAAAGTATTAAGAATATATGGAGTAGATGGGACGTTGTTGAAGACCGTGAAGAGAATGTATGAGGGTGCTAAGGCTGCAGTGCGTGTGGATAGCGAACTGAGTGAATTCATCTATTTGAAGGTTGGACTGAAGCAAGGATGTGTCATGTCTCCATGGATGTGCAATCTGTATATGGATGGGGTAATAAAAGAGATACAAGGTAGGGCAGTGGATGTTGGAGTGGCCCTAGTGAGAGAGGAGAGTGTTTGGAAACTCCCTGTACTGTTGTTTGCAGATGATACTGTGTTGTTGAGTGAAGACGAAGGGGGCTGCAAGGCTTGGTGGATGAGTTTGGGAGAGCGTGTAAGAAACGGAATCTAAAGGTGAATGAAGGGAAGGGTAAAGTTATGGTCCTCGAGAGAAGTGAAGTCAGTGAATGTACAGTGATATTGGATGAGGAGGAAATAGAAAATGTGAGTGCATTTAAGTACTTGAGTAGTGTGATGAGTAAGGATGGAAGTTTGGAGGGTGAAGTGCTCGAAAGGGTACAACGAGGAAGAGAAGTTGCTGGTTCCTTGAGAGCAGTGAAAAGAAACAGGGAAGTGAGCATGGAAGTGAAAAAGCTACTACATGGCAGTACTGTGATACCAACTCTAACGTATGGAAGTGAAGCTTGGACCTTGTTGGAGGGACAGAAGTCAAGAGTGAGAGCAGTGGAAATGAGTTATCTGAGAGAAGCATGTGGAGTCACATGGAGAGACAGACTGACAAATGAGGATGTGAAGAGGCGTTGTGGTGTGGATGTGAATGTGATAGGAAGCGTTAGGAGAAACACATTGAGGTGGTTTGGCCATGTGGAGAGGATGGAGTGTGAGACTGACGAGGAGGGTGTATGTGAGTGAGATGGAGGGGGAGGCAAAGGATGAGATGGAGGGATGGAGTGGAGAGGTATATGAGAGAGGGGGGTGTGAGCTGGGAGCAGGGCAATGAAATGGCTGGGACAGGGCGACATGGAGGAGATTTGTTTGTGGCCACCCCTTACGGGATTAAGGCATCTGGCAATAGATAGATAGACAGATTTTCTTGCAAGTGACTGAGTTGTTCAAAACGGCATGATATGCGGTGTGCACTCACTGTATTATACTTTCCTTGTACTGCTTTTTTTAACATTTTATAGAACTACAGTAGTTGTCCTATCGTTATCGTATAGTTTATAAAGACCCTAACATGCTTGCAAGCGTCGGCCTTGGCCACCTAATGGCGGCTGTCCACGCTGCTCTATCTCTGGCAGCCTCCCTATTCAGTCCCTTTCGCTTGAGGTCACACTCTGTGATCTCTTCCCAAGTCTTTTTTGGTCTACCTCACGTAAGCCTACCCTCAGCATTCACACTTCTCACCTTCCGCACCCAGTTGTCATCCTCCATCTTCTCAATATGCCCAAACTAATGCAGTCCACCCATCCTCATCACAGTACTAATAAATTCAATTACCATCCTTCCTCTCAACTCTTCAAACGTAATCCTAGCCCCCCAACCCCCAAGCCTCGGATTAAAGAACGTACTGCACATCCACCTAAACACTGTCATTTCAGTACATATGAGCCTACGAATATCCTCTACCTTGACTGCCCAGGTCTCACTACCATACAGCATTACACCCCCAACACATGCCACATAGAAAGATTTCTTAGCACTTGATTATTTTATTATTATTGCTGTACAATACTGTGTAATAATACTGTATAAAAAAAATTACAACAAAGCAATTTATATATAATTTTAGGAACTGTAAATTAATATTTCATGTAGTTTTTGTTTCTTGTAATAACCACATCACCATCAGTAAAGAATAGAGTGCGTTGATATTCGTAAGTAAACATACAGACTGTATAGTATTTTCGTCTTCAAAACTTAACATTTGATTTTAGCGACAGTACAGAGCTAATCTATTATTTTATCAATGCACAATACGTATAGCAAAAAAAAAAAAAAAAAAAAAAAAAAAAAGCTGAAATTCACATTTTAGTAATTTATATTTCATATAGCCTACACACACACACACTCACACACACACACACACACACACACACACACACACACATATATATATATATATATATATATATATATATATATATATATATATATATATCTATCTCTCTATATATATATTTATGTATATATATATATATATATATATATATATATATATATATATATATATATATATATATATATATATATGATGAGTTTGACTGGGACAGGGAAGGT